>NW_024723541.1:789343-826251 GCF_018991925.1 Homarus americanus
ATATATATATACCATATACATAAAATATGAGTGGGTTAGAGTGTACATGGTGGAGGCCAAACACACGTCCCCAGGCTGGTGAGGAACAAGTGCTCAACAGGCTATGCTTGAGCTAGGCGTCAATATTTCACCACCATATGCTGTACAATTTATAGAGTGTGGACTACAAGGCTTATACATATATATATGTATACGTGAGCAAGGAGGGTAGTAGAGGCCCCGGCGCCGGACCCCGGGCGCCGGCAGGTGCTACACCACATCTTTTTTTCATTGTGGCACCGGAGCCAAGATTGTGGTAGGCGGGTTGTGGCAAACCTTGCTGGCTGCCCGCTCTCTCCACACGTTGACGGACATCAATAATGCTGCTTAGTCCTCCACCGTACCACGATGGTGTCCCTTAACTCACCGGACCCCTGGCTCCTGCACCTTCACGCCCCCACATGTACCCCTACTTATATATATATATATATATATATATATATATATATATATATATATATATATATATATATATATATATATATATATATATATATATATAATCCCATCTTAATCTTACGCGACTAACTATAATCTGGCCCGGGCAGAGCCCAAATTTCTGTTCCTTACCTGACGAGGTGACTAAATCTAAACCTAACTGTGGGATGTGACCTATCCTGTACCACGGTGACCTAATATAAACCCATGTAATCAAGTCCATCTCAATATAAACCAACCTAATCCGAAGTGACGATGTGATCCGGCTCGGCCGTCACGAAATAAACCAATATGAGCTAATTTATCCCATTGTGACCTAACTTGTTTTATGTTGAACCCACCAGAGCCGCACTCACCCGATGTGCATTAACTATTCTGAAATAAATCAGCGTGAATTGACCTAACCCGAAATAACCCAAATTAAACTACCTTAACCCAACATGCCACGACTCGACCTGGCGTGATGACCCAATCTTATCTAATGAGACCGGCGCTACCCCGAGTAAATCTTGCTTGACCTCACTTGACCCAGCGACTTAGTATAACTTTGCTAGAAAAATAAGACTCTCCAGGTAGGTTATTTTCCCCATCTAATGTCGTCTGTGTCCTTGTCAACTGCAATCTTTTAATCATCTTTGGAAACATAACGTAGCTGAAGTCTGAAGCTAAACTGAGGATTGATGTCCCACTGTTGATAATATTAACACCCCTTTTTACGACAAGTCTAGAGTATTAGAGTGTAGGTTACGGGAAACCATAATATAAGCAGTGAATACGATAACGTGTACGATAATAGGATGCCTCGGTACGATACAAAACCATGAAGATAACAACCTAAAACCTTGATAGAGTTTTGGGGATGGTTTAGGAAAATTTAGGGCATTGTTGAGCTCCATCCCTAAATATACCCAAACTTAAATATGAACTTCCATAAAACTCCTTTAAATTAAGTAGCGAATCATTTATCCAATTCCAAACCCTCTAAACACAAGTAGGGAAACCGTTATACGAATCTAAAATCCCTAAGATATATAAACGTAATTCCTTATATTTTCCAAATCTCCTTTTTACGTTATATTCTCCCCTTAATCAAGCACACAAGTACCTTAAAATGATTGCGGACTTCATTCGGAGAGAGTTGGTCACACAAACTATAACTATACCTCAATTGGGATAATTTCCCTCACCAAGTACGAAAATTGTCCTCAGTAACTGCGATAATTTCCCTCGTAAGGACGACAATTCAGTCACTTGAGTGTGATATCTTGGATGATAGAGTACCATAACCTAATCTAAGTCACTTAAAAGAGATAATTAAGAGACTTGATAAATTGTGTAAGGGTGGAAAGTGGGAACATTTAGTTGAGACTCCCCTTGATGTTCGTGTCTGTTTTCTGTTGTTGCTTAACATTTTTTAAAAAGGAAGATAGTTGATTCTTCTCATATACAAAGGACTGAAGGTAAACTGGTTTATTCCCAGTTCCATGTACTGGTGTTACATCCTAGCGGCCAGTTACCAGTTCCCTTGTACTGGTGTTACATCCTAGCGGCCAGTTACCAGTTCCCATGTACTGGTGTCATAATATTATATTGGCCAGTTACCAGTTCCTATTAAATAAACCCCCTAGACAGTGGCTGTGTTGTTGTGGTCAAAGTGTTCCTCGCGTCGGCTGTAACTCGGGGGTACCAAATTAGTTTCCAAATTTTAGCCTGTGCATTATTTGAGGAGAGAAAACAAATCCATGAGCTATATAATTAATTAATCATGAATTAAAGGGTTGAGGTCAAATAGTTCTGCATGTATTAATGTAGGATTCAGGTCATTATGATGTTTATTCGGGAGAGGCGAATATATTATCATTCTCTATTTTTCTGGCGTTGTCAACACACATTTGAAAATATGGCCTGAAGTAGGTTTTTTTTTATATTAGGCAATAAACTAATAGGAACGTTGTACTTTGTTTACTGTTTGCCAATAAGGCGTATATGACATGGTACGACATCCCTTTCTGTTGATCAGTTCAGTATACGAGCAACACAAACCACCTCTGATATTATTTTATCAACTCTGACTACTTGTAACACCAGCCATGATTAGTTCTGAGCCAACAGGGATTTAAAACTTGTATCTATCTTCACCAATCAGTAGACAGCCCCATGTGAAGTCTTCGCTCTATTAGCCAATCAGGTGTTATTAAGGCAACACACACCGTGTATTAGACAATCAGCAGTTAACGAGGTGTAACATGTCTGATGTTTCCCCTAGTAACCAGTCAGTATTTAACAACATTTTCCTTATTTCCAGACACTTATTAACATGTAACAAATGTCATGAGTTGTTAACTGAAATAGAGAACTGATATGAATAATTTGAGAGTAAACCTGCGTAAAATTATTTTTGCCACAGTTCTGCAAAAGTCTCTCGTTAAGAAAATATTTTATTTAGATTATGAGTACAAGACTTATTTCATTAGCATCTTAAACAGGTGAGCTCATATATTACCGACCATTTTCTCAAATCATTCGACTCAAAGAAGTTACTGGTAATGAAACACTGTACTTCATAAAACGTGTGGACGTCTCGAGTTTGTTCATTTAAGATTTTATTTTAGTTAATCTTTATTTTGTATTACAACGCGACACAAATATCATGAGCAAACAAGAAGCTCACTAAGGGCCTCACCAGCCAGAGTTTTGTGGTGATCTTCATGGTCACCAGAGCGTGGTCAGCTTCTCCACCTAAACCTTATCAATTTTATAACCTTACTTGGTTTTATAATTGGGAGACATATAGCAATATTTGCTGTATATGATCGTGCAGACATACATATAAACGTTTCAGATCAACTCGGAACTGTTTGGCGACATGATGAATCTTTTACAACACGATTTTTCACCCTAGTTGTCCGTCTGTCTAAGTGCAATTTTTGAACCGTGTTTAACCGAGACCAATTACGGTATTTTTACTTAAGACAGCCAATGATATTTTAAATGAATAAGTAACTAAGTAACAAGTCTCAATAATGTTTACGTGTAAGGAAATTCATTTATCCTGGCAAATAAATGGAAAAGGGAATAACGAAGTGTGTGACGAAATAAATATATATACGTAAAAAAAATAAAAAAATAAGAAATAAATAAATAAATAAATATATATATATATATATATATATATATATATATATATATATATATATATATATATATATATATATATATATATATATATATATATATATATATATATATATATATAAGGACCCCAAGTGTCGGATCTACTGTAACCTCGCAGGACACTAAGACAATTTATACCCAAAACAGAGGCGAGAAAAAACCCACTTAGGTTATTATACCAACACGTGAATTCATCTGCCCCTAAATCTCCCCTAAAATGACTGAAAAGTGAGTCCTCGAGGAACACAGATACACAACGTCTTGTTAATGGTGCTGGGTCTATGGCTGAGTGGGAGTCGAGTGTTACCATGAAGAAGGCAGAGGTTGAGATAGAGACAAGGTTGAGAGAAGAGGGATAGAGAATGAGATAAAAGAGAAGTGATTGAGACAAGAGGGAGATAGAAAAATGTACAGTAGTGAGAGAAGAGTGAGGTACAGAGACGTGGTTGAGAGAAGAGGGAGATAGAGAGACGTGGGTGAGCTAAATAGATGTGGTTGAGAGAAGAGGGAGACAAATTAAGATACAGAGACGACGTTGAAGAATGGAGATAAGAGACGTGGTTGAGAGAAGAGGGAGATAGAGAGACGTGGGTGAGCTAAATAGATGTGGTTGAGAGAAGAGGGAGACAAATTAAGATACAGAGACGACGTTGAAGAATGGAGATAAGAGACGTGGTTGAGAGAAGAGGGAGATAGAGAGACGTGGGTGAGCTAAATAGATGTGGTTGAGAGAAGAGGGAGACAAATTAAGATACAGAGACGACGTTGAAGAATGGAGATAAGAGACGTGGTTGAGAGAAGAGGGAGATAGAGAGACGTGGGTGAGCTAAATAGATGTGGTTGAGAGAAGAGGGAGACAAATTAAGATACAGAGACGACGTTGAAGAATGGAGATAAGAGACGTGGTTGAGAGAAGAGGGAGATAGAGAGACGTGGGTGAGCTAAATAGATGTGGTTGAGAGAAGAGGGAGACAAATTAAGATACAGAGACGACGTTGAAGAATGGAGATAAGAGACGTGGTTGAGAGAAGAGGGAGATAAGAGACGTGGTTGAGATGATATTATACAATTACTTTCTCATTTACTGACGTCACAAACAATAGAAACATTTGGCAGGAAACTCAGAATGCTTAAAAAAAATACCAATAAATTGTAATAACCAATTTCAAATAGTGATCCTATTTCATATTGTACAACCTGCCACCAAAGATTACCTAATGTAAACAACAACTGCCTCTCTAATATTTACTCACCTAATACATCAACTAATATTGTTGTAGTTATACCTGGTCTTATCATTACCATATGTTACAGGTAAATGGCAGATGGTGTAATTATAGTAATCCTTTTCATAAACTATTTAGAGAAATGTGTTAAATCAGGGTTGTGTTACTGCTGGTAGTAAACTTACACACCTGCTCCAGGTCAGCGTAAACATTATTTCTTCAAGAGTGACCTTAACATGTCAGATGTAGAGCTCATGTCTCGCCTAATTTAGTTCCGTTCCATTGACTTTAGTCTAAGAAGGTTTGATGGGTTTTAGCAGCTTACCACAACTAAATTTTCTTACGTCACTGACTTCACCATTAGTGACAAACGTGTACAGTATACAGCTAAGTTACATTGGTTTACTTTAGCCTTAAGTGAATACTAAGTAAATCTGGTAGGCCAAGTATCGGAGCCTATCATATTTTGTTCTTAAGAAAGATTGTTTTAGGTACATTACATAAACATGATTCACAAAACAGCCCGTTTGAGGAACATCAGTAAATTCTGCATCTAATATTGTTTTTTTTACAGGCTGAGGGTCTTCCACGTCCACGAGGCATTAAGAAAGGATTAAGGTAAGTGCAAGTTTACCGGTTTAGAAGTTTAACTGATTAACGTAACATTACAGTTTGTTGCAGTTTTATAATCTGCACATTATAGAATTTGATCTTATATTCAGTATTGCAGGTCAACAAACCACAGATTTGTGGTTTGTTGACCCGTGAGCCTTGATGCGTCAGGGGAGGATACTAGATGTTCTCTGCCTGCCATACTGTACTGTACTAACACCTGCCCCGCCAGTACTGGATACGAATAACGGTGCCAACCTCAGGTAGTGAGACACACCAAGGCTTCTTAAATGTTTAGCTTTAGGGATCTGTTCTACTAACACAACTTTACAGGGTAGCTCCTAGTGTCTGTGTTGTGTTGTAGTCAACACAGATGAGAAATATTTTTATGTTACTTCTCAAGACGATGGGGTGAAACTAGGGACAGTAACAGTCACTCGTCCATAAAACAATTAACAGTGCTGAGAATGGTGCAAAGAAGACAAGGTGAAGAAACAGTAAGACAGTGTGATGGCCGAAGAAAAAGGAGTGAAACTAGTGCTGAGACTACCACCACCACCACCTCCACACAAGGTATTTTTTTGTATTTGTTTACATAACAGAAGGTTGAGGTATATGTTCTCATAATAACTTGAGCCTCAACAGTTAAACGAGTGACCTACCTTCATAGCTTTCACTTTAACTCTCATAATTATAACTCCACAGCCCATTAAAATATCGAGATGAAAACTGTTGCCAAGATTTTATTAATAGAACAAATATAACAATCTCTATATGTTTTATGTAAGTAGTCTACATGTATATAATTCTATTTATCAGTAAAAATCAACGGAACTTTTAATGCCATAATGTTTTAAGAAAATATTTCGCTAAAAGGGTATTTAAAACAAGATATATCTGTAGTCCACATTGGCCAGGGGGTAATGTGTTCCACCCAGAGCTTGTTTAGTTGTATCTCGCAGTGATAAGAGTTTCTAGAGTGACTAAACGAATAATAATTGTGTGTGTGTGTGTGTGTGTGTGTGTGTGTGTGTGTGTGTGTGTGTGTGTGTGTGTGTGTGTGTGTGGATAACGTCTCAGTCCGCCTTAGACACGAGACAGCCCACTACATGCCACTAATTCAATCTCGCCATGCTGTGAAAAAGTATTACGCATAATTTTGCATAATCAAATTTTGCATAAGTTGGCGTTTAATTATAAAACAGCCGGAGCTTTTTTTAGAGCGTTGCCGCATAATTCATTTTTTGGGGAGGTAATGAACTGGATGTTTCTAAGACCACGAGGAAAATAAAAATGTCCGCTGACCCGTAAATATTATTTCCGTCCGTGTTACGTTATGTGCTTCTTGCATTGGTGTATTGCATATATGTGGTTATATTCAGTCATTTTTTATTTATTTCTATATCTATTTTTCTATATTTATTTTGTCTATCTATCTAGCCATCTATCGAGTAATATTTATGTATGTGTGTGTCTGTTTGTGTTCCCCTCCACCCATCTTGTCTCTCTCTCTGTGTGTGGTCAGGTATGACAGGTAGCCTCAGGGAAGATAATAATAAACATCATTAATTGAAAACTAAAATAACTCTCTTGAATGTCAGTGGATGTTCTCTACTGCATATGAAGGATTTTTATCTATCTATTTAATTTATGCATTAATATTTCCTTTAAGTTAAAACCAAAATTATAAACCACCTTTGTTAAATTATGTCAAGGTTGTCCTCGAGTTTTTTTACTGGAGGTTCAGCTCCAGGGATCACCAGAATATCAGGCACCACAGCTTATTTCACCTGAAGATTGAACACCCTAATACTACCTTGGGGGTGACGACAGGTTGGGTTAGGTTAAGTTAGCTTAGGCTAGGTTACGTTAGCTTTAGTTTAGGTTAGGTTAGGTTAGGTTAGGTTAGGTTAGGTTAGGTTTGCGTTAGGGTGTTTAATTATCAAGCTCAATTGAATGGGGGGCTTAATATTCAGATGATCCAACTTTAATCTCTGGAGGTGTGAGGGTTCAAACCTCTTTCTCTACCCCAGGAAGGAAGGCCTTAACACTTATAATACCCTGTTGAAAACTATTACTTCATTCTTATTAATTCTCTCAATGATATTCCCTCCCATGAGATTGAGGGCAGTATTTTTCATCACTTGTAAAACGAGTCACGAGTGGAGGGGGTGGAGGGGGGGGGGGTTACTTTCTAACAGACACAAGAGTATAATTTTGTGAGTATATCAGAGTCTAAGAAATCGGAAGTGAAATATAGGCGAGATCATATTTGAGCTGCTCTAGGTATCACTAGCTGTTAATCAGTATGCTGCTTTGAAAAATTTAGTGGTCTTAAATTTGGTGGCAGTCTTTTATATAGGTATTGGTCTTACTTCTTCCTGGCTGAGGGAAGTTTGGATGACGTTAAGATTAGGCACCCCAGTTTATTTTATCTGATGATTAAACACCTTAACGCTACCTGGGTCTGCTGTTATGTTATGTTAGGTCCAATTAAGTTAGCTTATTTTAGGTTAGGTTAGTTAGCCGTATAGTGTTTCACGTGAAAGCTCCTCTGACAATACAATTAAATATATATCATGAAGTAACAGCTAAGTCTCGCACTGTAAATGGAAAAAAATTCTTGTTTTCTGGTAAATCTCGAAAATTTGTTTAAGCCTGGCCTGGGGAACGCTGCATACTTTTATGGTGTTATAATGTCCAACACTGTCCCAGCTCGTATGTCTTGTTGGTGTGGGAATGTCAGCTTACAGTCAAAGCTCAAGTCAGGTCAGGTCAAGTGTGCTGAGTCACTCCGGTTGGGTCAGGTTAGCTTAGGAAAGGTCATGTTTACTTAACATAACATAATCTAACACAACCTGATATGGAATAAATTAACATAACCAAACCCTCCCAGGTATTGTTACGGTGTTTAATCATCAGGTGAAATAAGCTGAGGGTGTCTCACATAAGACTCATGACCACAGTTCTTAGTTCATCTTAATATCATACGCTCCTGAATTAGTTTTGTGAATTTGTTGTTGTTCTTATTATTACTCGACGACGAAACAATCCCTCCAGAGGTTCATAGTCCCATCAACGTCGTGTAAGTCTTATGAGTTGTGGACATGTAGTAACTGTATCACTTTTTTTGGTTCACAATTACCATGAAACTTTTACTTTCACCTTAAAATATATAGTATCCGGAGAATATTTTGAAATTCATGGCAGATTAAAGTCATGAAGATAATCGGATACAGATTTCACTTCTTTTTTTTGGTGGGGGGAGGGGGGGGTAGAATCCTGGCCTAGAGATCTAGTATGTTAAGTTAGGTTGAAAAATTTTTGTTTGTTGGTTTTCTACTTGGATTGAAACAGGGAGGCTTTGGGGGAGAGATAGAAGACCCTAGACTTCCAAGAGGTATTCTCACCATCTCCAGGGTATTGAAGAGATGCACGAATCACATGGAAATGAATCTGACCCCTCCCGTCTCCCCTCCCCCTGAAGGCAATAAACATGATGGAGACTTTCCTCCCTACCCTCCCCTCCCCTTCCATCCCTCGCTCTCCTTCCATCACCAGGAGTGACGGATGTTGACGAGCGCAATAAACTAATTAGTTCAGCATCTGGGTTTTTTTTTGGCACAGATTAGAGAGACTCGGCCACGAAAATGCTGGCGGCAAGGAGGTGTGTCCCTCGCTGGTGGGTGTAGAGGGTAGGGTAGTGGGTGTCGCAGGCTGGGAGTGTCGTTGGCTGGGGGTGATATACAGGTTAGGGGTTTAGGAGGTTGGGTTGTGTCACTTATTGCAGTCTGTGCTAGTGTACCACTACATGAAGGCTTCCCGATATGCATTCATAAATGTCATATCCAGCCATTAATTTCCTCTAACCCCTTTCTCCTTTTATTCCCAGTCTGGTAAAGTCTTTTGTGTTTAGTCTTCTGTTATCTCCAAGGATCCTGTCAATGATCATCTGGAACTGCTGCAGATCAGTGTTGGTCTTCACAGTAAACTTCAAATAACATATCGTAGATGCTTCAGCTTGGCATTTCACCCATTCGCTTCTTTCTGTTTCTCCACGTGAGTAATTTCAAGTATATATTTTTTTCCATGGTTGTTTATGAAGCTGGGAGTTCATGTATCATTTAAGTATCCATATATCAACAACGAATATATATATAGTGGTCGATTTTTCTTCTCAAGCTCGCTATATTAGCTCACACACAGACTGTATCCATAATCCCACACGCAGAAAACTTTGCCGAGAAAAAACAACTACAACCCACAAAGTATGTTCATACAATGGTATTATATACAAGTCACACACACACACACACACACACACACACACACACTGGTCAAATTATCTCGACTAAGCCCAGGGATCAAGATATGTGTTGTATCAGTTCCTGTTGGCGCTCATCTGTTTTCCAACACCCTGTCCTTACACCACTACCACCACACACCCCTTCCTCACACCACTACCACCACACACCCCTTCCTCACACCACTACCACCACACACCCCTTCCTTACACCACTACCACCACACACCCCTTCCTCACACCACTACCACCACACACCCCTTCCTCACACCACTACCACCACACACCCTTTCCATAATTACCAGCTGAGCCACACACCCCTTCCTCACACCACTACCACCACACACCCCTTCCTCACACCACTACCACCACACACCCCTTCCTCACACCACTACCACCATTACCACCGCACACCCCGCCCTTTGTCCTCACACCACTGTGACCACTACCACCCACCCACACCCAGCTCTAACACCACTACCACCATCACCACCACTACTAGCAACACCCCGTCCTCACAGCACTGCCACCATTACCACCAACACAGCCACACCAATACCACCACCAATGCTACCATCACGACTACCAACACCACAACTTTACAATCCCCACAACGACTACCATCATCACCACCATTACTTACCTTACTACTATCAACATCACCATCACCGCCACAGCTTGCTACCTGCCAACACCGCTTCACTACCATGTATTTATACTTTTGTCAATAAACTACTAACTAACTAACTAACTATACTACACACACACACACACACACAGGTAGTGGCTGTGATGGTTGTGGTGCTTGTGGGAGATACACGTGGTGTTGGTGAGTGTAGTTGAGACAGCGTTATAAAGGGTGGTGGTAGTGAAGGTGGTGATGGTGGAGGTAGAGGTGGTGAGCGAAGGTGAGGCAAATGGTGGTAGAGGTGGTGGTGGAGGTAGAGGTGGTGAGGTGGAGTAGAAGGTGGTGAGGTGGAGGTGAGATAGTGATGGATGGAGGTATGGGTGGTGGTGCGAGGCAAGGTGGTGGTGGAGTAGGGATGATGATGGATGGAGGTATGGGTGGTGGTGAAGGTAGAGGTGGTGGTGGAGAGCCAGAGGTGGTGGGGGCGAGAGTGAGGAGTAGTGGTGCAGAATGAAGGTGGTGGTGGGTAAGTGGTGGTGGAAGGCCAAGAGATGGTGATGGATGGAGGCAGGTGGTGGTGAGGTTGAGATGGTGATGAGGTAAAGTGGTGATGGAGGTGAGTGGTGAAGGTGAAAGGCTGGCCGGTGGTGGTATTGGTATGGTGGTGATAATTGGAGTCACTGAGTGGCCCCAGTAAGAGTTAGGAGGTTGGCGGCACAGGTGGGCGGTGGTGGTAGTAATGGTTTGGTAGAGTTGGTGATGGTGGATGTGGTAGTGGTGGAGGTGGGGAGATGGTGGTGAGGGTGGTGGTGGTGGAGTGAGAGTTGGTAGAGGTAGGTGGTGTTGGAGAACAGTGGAGGTGAGGAGTTGGTGGGGCAAGGTAATTGAGGTGGGGGCAGCGGTGGAGTGAGAGTTGGTGAGGCAAGGTGGTGGTAGGGAGACGGCAGTGGAGTGAAGTTGGTGGGGCAAGGTGGTGAGTGAGAGACAGGTGGTGGTGGGGCAAAGTGGTGGTGGGGGCAAGGTGGTGGTGGGGCAAGAGTGGTGGTGGGAGACGTGACAACAGTGGAGGTAAAGAGTTGGTGGGGGCAAGGTGGTGGTAGGGGGCAACGGTGGAGGTGTGAGATTGGTGGGGCAGGAGTGGTGGAGGTAGAGGCAAGGTGGTGGTAGGCAAGAGTGGTGGTAGGGCAACGGTGGAGTAAGGGGAATTGGTAGAGGCAAAAGGTGTGGTGGTAGAGGTAGCAGTGGAAGTGAAATTAGTGAAGCAACAGTGGGAGTAAGGGGAATTAGTAGAGCAACAGTGGGAGGTAAGAGGTGGTAGAGGGCAACGGAGGTGGAGTTAAGAATTGGTGAGGCAAGAGTGGTGGTGAAACGGTGGAGGTGAGAATTAGTGAGGCAAGAGTAATTAGTGCAGAGGCAACGGTGGAGGTGGGGTGAGTAGAGGCAAGAGTGGTGGTAGGGCAAGGTGGTGGTGGGGCAACGGTGGAGGTAAGGGGGTGGTGGGGGCAAGGTGGTGGTAGAGAGCAATTGAGTGAGAGAGTTGGTGGGGCAACGATTGGAGGATGGGGAGATTAGTGGGGTGGCAGTGGAGGTAAGAAGAGTTAATTAGAGGCAACAGTGGAGGTGAAATTGGTAGAGGCAAGAGTGGTGGTAGAGGAAGCAATTGGAGGTAAAGAGATTGGTAGAGGCAACGGTGGAGGTAAGAGATTGAGTAGAGCAGCGGTGGAGTGAAGGGGTGGTAGAGGCAACAGTGGAGGTAAGAAGTGGTGGGAGTAGCAGTGGAGGTAAGAATTAGTAGAGGTAGCGGTGGAGGTAAGGGGTGGTGGGGTATGGTGGAGGTAAGAAGAGGATGATAGGGTGGTGGGTTTGAAGCACGGATGCAGGGCCTCAGGTACTCGACATAACAAACGCCGCCTCATACGGCCCCCTTCAGATCACCGTCCCTGAAGAATTGGTGATCACAGGGTAATCTATATTTGGGGTCAAGATTTTAAAGCGGAAGTCCATACAAAACCTGTTACCAACGCGGTCATATCATATTTTTTCCCAGGTATCTGAAGGTGCGTTTGTCTCCACTACAATATTAATTGAACAGTGATGACTTTTGGTAATCTCTGACTTGTGAATTATTGATGAAAATGCTGATGTTTTTATAAACAAAAGGATTTCCATAACGCCTGAATACAGGTTATTATATTGTAGATTATTATTATTATATTATTATTATTATTATTATTATTATTATTATTATTATTATTATTATTATTATTATTATTATTATTATTATTATTATTATTATTTTTACTATAGTTATTATTATTATTAGTAGTATGGTATTAGTATTAGTAGTATTGTATTACCTAATCACAAAACATTATAAACGACAATTACAAAATGGTTGTGTTTTTGGTGTATTAGTCTGTCGCATTCCGTGTCTGATCTACATTTAGGTTATTTCCTTTATTAAGTCTAGCACAGCCGTGTTTATTCGGCTCTCAATGCTGTACCATGGAAATTCATGCATCCGTACTACGCCTCCAAATTGTGTCAGTGAAAGGCCTTAAATTAATACATTACTCTCATTTTCCCCTCGTTGGTATCATGAAGAAAGAAAAAAAAACCTCTCCCTGGGCTCTTGACGAATAGAAGAAAAAGAATAACAAACGGAGAGAAAAAATTCACTTTAATAATGCTGTTCAAATAAGTGACGGGGCAGTCTTCTGGTCCCAAATTGATTGTATGATTTGAAAGTCCAGTTGATGTGCAAACTCAGACTCATGCCCGTTGCGTCTTGAGCGTGAAAAATTTGTGGAATTTTCTGTAATAAAGGAAGCCACTCTGGAGGGCCTCCGTGATCTATCCATAGCTACATAGTTACTACCTGCAAGTAAAGAGATGACCAGTACTTGTAGATGCGTAATATTTCTCTGAGTCTCCCCAGAACACGGGGAGCAATTGCCCTGCTGGCATAATGAAAGCATTCTAAGACGGAACGAAGACAGAAGAACCTTTGATGGGGAGAGTTCCTGGCAGGATACCTTAGCCAATCGAGTTGCGTTGAAGATGTCCATTTTTCCCTGTGAAAGGTGCACCGGCGTGGACTAAACCGCCGCCGACCCCGCACGAGTCGTCGTTCTGGCCACATTTTTTATATCTTCATTGCCAGTTTTGTGAGTGTCTTATCGAGATCATTGTGACGTGTGGATGTCATTACCCTGCCACTGAATTATTGTGTTGTGTCTTGGTCCTGTCTGACTCATGTATGTGATGTCGCTCCTCACTTGCTCACTCTCTCGTATTACTCTCTTTCTCTCGCTCGTTCTCTCTCTCTCTTTCTATCTGTCTCCTTGCCGCTCTCCTTACCTCTCTTTTACTCGATCGTTCATGCTTCCTCTCTGTGTATATGTTGCTGTTTTCTCTCTTACACTCGTTGTTTCTAATATTTTCCATCCATCATACATACATACACACACATATACACACATGTACACTTTGGATACACAGCATCACCTGGACCTTACCCCAGCGATCCTTTAAGGCAGACTTTCTTAGTATTCCCCAACAAGTGTGTGATGGTTTGTGCTGCAGCCACCAGCAGCCATCTCTCTTTGGTCTTTTTCTCGTAAGGTCGCTACTGGTGGATCACTTACAAGCTTACACCCAGGCGCTATATAATGTACTAGTCTTCAGCTCCTGCATCACTTTATCACAGTTATGGTGATATCTATAACAGCAATCCACTCATGATATATATAATGCAATTGCAAACGCACAAAGCCTTGTATTTCAGTTGTTTGTATTCATAATTATTTTGGCGGCGTCCAATTTTCACATCAGTAAAAATGCCCTTGAGATCAAGTGTCTTAGAAATTAGCCGTGTTTTGTGCTGGTACAGTACCCTAAGTGACAGGTATTCTGGTTACAGGATTATATTACACCGTACACCTGTTTTACATCACCTCCCAATAGCCATGTTGGTGAAGATTGCCCAGAGTTGAAGGTCTTATTCAGGGTCAAGTGAAGGTGGCAGTCTTATAAGATCTCTGATATATGAGTTTTAGTTTTAGTTCAAGAGGCTGATGACACTAATACTTACTTGCTTATCTTTAAAATGGTATCAATAACGAGTAACTCCCAAATAAAGATGGATTTATAACAATTAATTTGGATGCTGGGAGTTACGAAAGGCTGGGACAGATTTCTACACCATATATGAATACCAACACAATTTTCAATTAAGTTCTCTTACAGAATAATAGTAATCACATCGTACCAGTGGAATAGAGAAACGTTGGAGAAGCGACACAACTCTGTCAACACAGGGTGGCTGAAATTACGTCCGCTTATACCCACATCATTTTAGCGTTCCTATATGAAATACAACATGGAGATGTGGAAATTATGTAAATACCAAGTTGATGGTTGACTTTGAAGTGCCGAATTCTAATCTTGTCAAAAATACAGTATCTAAACGAGATGTAGTTTGGTGGCATTAAAGGCAAGAATATTCTAGGCGCGTGGCTGAGCAGTGTGGTGTTACAGTTGTTAATATTCTCTCACACCGTTCTTATGTGGATATTAATTTGATCAGGTAGTGTCGTACACGAGAAATTGGTTGATATCACACACACACACATTATATATATATATATATATATATATATATATATATATATATATATATATATATATATATATATATATATATATATATATATATATATATATATATATATATATATTATCCTCAGAATCAGCAAAGAAGCTAGCTCTACAGAGTATATGCAATTACCAGTATACTGGTATATGGCCATTAGGAATGAGAAAAAAATGATCAGAACTTTTCATGGCAAGCAACATGATGATGGCTCCTTCTTCCGTCATTATTTCTGTTTAAATGACCTGGAATGTAAACCTTCTCCTTGTTGGACGGGTAACAATAATTATTATGTCGACAACCGTGCACCTCTGTCGGAGTGGGTGAAATTATCCTTCTTTGTTGTCATTTTGCGTGAGAACAACGTGAAGCTGACACGAAATGTAATATCTTTCATACAACGCTTCTCCACGACTGTCTGTTAGTAATGTCCATTATTATACACCTGTTATCTCATTACGCATAATAAGTTTGGTCGAGACTCTTGCCGCACTATATGTGAGGGGCAGTGTTGTTCCTACTACTGCTGATGCTAGGTTCGGTTAGCATTGTTTTTGCCCAGCTTAAGGTTTTGTTTTTGTTTTGGGTTAAGTTAGGTTAGGTTAGCTTAGGTTGGAGTTAGGTTAGCTTAGGTTAGGTTTGGTTGAACTTGGGTATGGGTTATGATGCGATAGTGCTAAATTGAGAGTAAAAATAATAAAAGAAATTCACAAATCAGATCTTTATTAAATAAATCGTATGATAAGGTTATAGCACATTACGTCAATAAGAAAAATAAACGTAGACATAAACTAGATTAGTGAATACCGTCATTAATTATGATAAAGTTACCTGGCCGTATAATGAGAATATTTTTGTGGCTGGTGACCCAAGTTTGTGATGATGAAAGGGGGCTATGTTAGCTTTAAGAGGTGCAGTGTCTGATGTATCGGTACAGGCAGCTCGCATAAAAGGCGTGTCAGGAGAATTTATGAGATATTCCACTGTAAAATATAATTTTTCTGTTTTTTATTAATAACGAGAAATGTTAACTTGATCCTTCTTATTGTTACTGATAAAGATGTGGTGTTAGACACGCATACACACACACAGGCATAACGCACGCGTCCAACATACATACGCATATATAAAGTCATACAAGCAAATACATACACGCGTACAAAAATTCATGGAATAAATATAGCAGTATATATACACAGCTACAAACACATTTGAACCCCGTCCTCCTGCTCCACCTACACACACCGCCCACCTTCCTATAAGTTATAAACTCTGTCAATCAACCCTCAGAATTTACATAAGAAATATATCCATAGGTTAGCAAAAAAAAGTAACAGAATCAGGAAGAAATAAACGGAAAATCGATACTAAAAAAAGAGAAAATGTCATAGGGTAACAAGTGGAGATGAACTTGCGTAGCCGGGTGTTCGGGGCCAAGGGTCTCAATACGGGCCAACATGTACATCAGAATATATAATACACACACTAAATTCCATCCTGAGCCTGCCTTCGACCCAATAAATATTCCTACAGTGTAGCCAACTATACCCATACCCCTCAACCGGCTGAGATCCTTTAAAACATATCGTGTAAACGTTATTAAAAAAATCAGCTACGTGTGTTGAGAAACTATCCAGTGAGATGAAACAGATAATTATAGTCTTGATGAACCAGCGCAGAGGCCCAAGTGGTAATATTTGGAGGTTTAAGTAAACAAAAACAGCGCTTGGCAGCAACACTGCGAGGTGTCGATGTCGTACTTCACTCACAGGAGCGAGTCTCGTTTTTTAACCCAGGATTTTCGCTCATGATCAATACGCTCGAGGAAATGAAGGAAGGTGGCCCACAGCGACACCAAGTTTAGCTAAGGGTTTAATTCTCTTTAGTGAACCAATGTGTGTGTGTGTGTATGTGTTTGTTTTATGTCAAATGTTTTGTGTAAATTATAATAATTTAGTTATGGTGAGAACAAAAACTTGTTCAGGTATAATGTGAGGTGTAAGACAGAGATTGGAGATGAAAACGACTGATTATTAATAAAAAAACAATTATATATATTATATATATATATATATATATATATATATATATATATATATATATATATATATATATATATATATATATATATATATATATATATATATATATATATATATATATATACATATATATCAACATCAGTGGATAAATATTTCTTAATAAGGTAAACTGAAACACCAACATTGCAACACAAAACACCTTAAATATCTTTCGTCAACACAGATATTCTATAACTGGCAGACCGAGAACAGTCTGTCAGCTCCAGCAAAGCAGAAACAAAAGCAGCTCCTATCCCCTCTGCATCCCATCTCGGACGCTCTCTGCTATATGGTTACCTGACATGTAATTAACCACAGCCCAGGTGATGGTAAACAAAGCTGACGTTCGGTGACCACCTGGTTACGTCCTCCAGCGGTGGTCGAAACACTGGGGCAAAACCTTCAGTTGTACTTGGCTGTTGTGGTGGGCGTTGTTGTGTTGTGTGGATAATACAGAGGTGGGAGGGATGACCGGGATGGGGTGTGGATAAGAGAAGAAGATTGATAGGTAGACAGACAGAGAGAGATGGACAGAAACGAAATCGAGAAGTACAGCTCCCAATATTTTGTATTGAAGTTTATTAAATTAATTGTTTATCATCAATGTAGACAATTAAGCATATGAAGATTAACTGCTTAAAACTTTCATCTGTCTATCGTCGCCATTGAGTTAACGATAGAAGTGAAAATCAATTCATTTATAAATATTTTTATCGGAAGGCAATATTAAAATAGGGAACCAATCATATATAATGCAACAACAAACGAACAACAGCAGACTTAGTTGACAGATTAACAAGAAAGTAATGTAACTTTACTCTCTCATACATTAACAATAAAGAAAATAACATGAAATTAAACTATACTCTGGCTGGTGGATTAAATTAAGGTTTAGTATGGGAGAGGAACCGGATGACCTTCCCTGCTTATAATAACACAATACACTGAATAAAACTTTCTTCTTGTTTCACCTAAAGTATAAGTATACCTTTATCCACATACAACCACAATACACCTGATGCATACCTTTATCCACATACAACCACAATACACCTGATGCATACCTTTATCCACATACAACCACAATACACCTGATGCATACCTTTATCCTCATACAACCACAATACACCTGATGCATACCTTTATCCACATGCAACCACAATACACCTGATGCATACCTTTATCCTCATACAACCACAATACACCTGATGCATACCTTTATCCACATACAACCACAATACACCTGATGCATACCTTTATCCTCATACAACCACAATACACCTGATGCATACCTTTATCCACATACAACCACAATACACCTGATGCATACCTTTATCCACATACAACCACAATACACCTGATGCATACCTTTATCCTCATACAACCACAATACACCTGATGCATACCTTTATCCTCATACAACCACAATACACCTGATGCATACCTTTATCCTCATACAACCACAATACACCTGATGCATACCTTTATCCTCATACAACCACAATACATGAAGCTCACTTTTCCTGACCACAAATACATCGACCAAACAGAAATATAGAGAAATTACAAAGTGTGTTGAGGTGGCAGATTAAAACAAGAAGTGGGAACATGTAACAGGGGAGGGGAGGGGGGGGGGGCGACCTTTCCCCTTCATACAACACCCACAATACACCGAAGAAAAAGTCGTGTACCAGAGTTTCCTTTTAATATACACAAATACGTGTCGCGTAGTACTGCAAAGTCGCCCACCCCTCCCTTCCCCTTCTCTCCCTCTGAAATACATTTGGTGTTTGGGGGCTTCGTACAACCGTTCTTTCAATCAACACTGTACAGTATAATGTGTTATTTTGTTCCTCGCCCACACAGTATATACAGTATAGTGTGTTATTTTCTCAGTATCACCATAGTGTATATATTATAGTTTATAATATATCTTTTATACATCGACCCACAATACATATAATGTGTATTTTCCCCTTCTCTACCACTACAATACATCGACCCACAATACTGTATAGTCACGTGTGCCCTTTCCTTTTTATATGTCGGCCCACAACGCATACAATATACTGTATCCACTACCTTTAATACACCATACAAAAAGGAAAAAAAAACACGTTGTATGCAAGTCTCAGGAACACACACACACACACACACACACACACACACAGGACCCTATAATGACTAACATAAAAACTCCGAGAGCCGAATGTTTTACCCTGAGGCGTCTCCCGCTGTCGATACCGAGGAATAACAAACAGGGCGAGTTACGACATAAGGTCAAATACAAATGCTAATTCCTGGGATATTGAACCATAATGACGCACCCAGATTTATTACCCCTCCCAGACGTCACTCTTGATGTGTAGGATATAGTATGTGCTTTTTTTCTGATTTTAAATTGGTTATCGTATTTTTTCAGATTTTATTTCAAATTCTTTAGGTTTGTTTGTGTTTTTTTTTCTGAGTTTTTCGTTTTCTTTACTTATATTTTGTTTTAAATTTATTTTGATTTTTAATAATTTGATTTTTGCTTTGTTTATTTTTGTTTGTTCTATCCATTTTCCTCTTTTCATATATTATTTTATACTCCATTCTATTCTGTTTTTATTAAGTTACATTTACTTTCCTCAAGTCTCTTCTTTTTTGCTTTCTTTTCTTTAATTTTTGCATTATGTTCTTTAGTTTAAGTTTTCTATTTTACTGTTTTATCTTAGTTTTCCTTGATTTCACTTTATTTTCTTTGTTGTTTTCACTTCGATTCCTTTCTTGTTCTTTTTAGTTATTTTTTACACTGTTTCTTACTACTTAACCTTCTTTAACTTGTCTTTTCTTTACCGTTGTATTGTATTTGTTATTGCATTCATTAATTTCATTTTGCTATCTTTTATAGGTGTATTTTGCTTCCATCAGAGCAGTCCTTTCCTGCAAGCACTGTTTAATGTATTACGTTATACTCTTGTACTATGGTAGATTAATGATCAATATATCATCCTTGAGTTATCATATAGTTGACCTATCTTAATGTTCTTATTTTGGGTCTCATTATAATTGTTAATAGTATAGTCAAATGCATTGTAGTAAATAGATGGTTAAATATAGTTTATTTCTCGAAATTATGTCACGTTTTGATGTTATGATTATGGTAATTTAGGTAAAATATTTCATTCGTATCAATAAATAAATAATGGAGGAATTTAGTCTTAGGAATGACATCACAGTATTCAGTAAAAGCAATAACCTGCCTGTTATATTAACCATTAGACAAATACCACTATTAGTATTTTAGTAAAGCAGATATACATAGGATAATAGCATCGTATATATAGGCCAGTATAGCATTAAGCCAAGGGGTTCGTGTTTAAATGGACTATTTTTTTTTATGTATGAAAATATTATTTTTTCAATGTTGATGTAGATTAGTTAATATAGTTCGATATAGAAGGAATATATTTTTTTTATTATTTATATATTTATTTTTATTTGTTATGATTGTTAACTTCAAAAGTATTCAGTGTTTGGTGTAGTCAGGTACAAATTGATAAATAAGTCTTATTAATTACATTCATATTAATCTTGTGAACAATCTTGCAATTTGGCAATACATAGCAATACAGTATCTTTAACCCTCTGAGGATGATAGTTTAAAGTATCATCATAAAGTACTAAACCATCATCCTTAAAGAGTTAAGTCATCCATCATCTTTAAAGTGTTGTACGTAAAGAGTTAAACCATCATACTTAAAGGTTTAAACCATCATCCTTAAAGAGTTGAACTATCATCCTTAAAGGGTTATTCTCTTATTTTAAATGAGTTAAACCATCATTTTAAAGGATCATACTATTATCTTTAAAGAGTTAAACCATCTTCCTAAAAGGTTAAACCAACCTTCTAAAGTAAACTAAACCATCACCCTGTTAAAACATCATCCTCAAACGTTCACATTCATACAATAAAAAAAAATTAAATATCATCAAATTAATATATCAAATTTTTCAATATTAATAAAAAAGTCGTAGTATAATGTAAAGTAGAGGCACCATAATATCTAGTCGTATACACTATAGGCCTCATTGTAGTACATGTATACATTATATATGGCCAATATCAATTATATATCTTATAGGACCTAATTAATTTATAAGCGCACCTGTGAACTGATATAAAAGAGGGAAGGGTTGTTGATGTGTAATAAAAAGGTTGGGGGAGTGTTGGAGTAATGTTGGGGAGTGTTGGAGTAATGTTGGGGGAGTGTTGGAGTAATGTTGGGGAGTGTTGGAGTAATGTTGGGGAGTGTTGAAAGTGGTGGGAGAGTGTTGAGGGTGTTGGAGGAATGTTGGGTAGGTGCCGGAGGAATAGTGGGATAGGTGTTGAGGGATTATTGAAGGAGTATTGTACAAGTGTTAGAATGTTTTCTTCAGGCTAACGCCAGGCGATTTTATTCCTCTGAGAGAAATTCCCGCCCTCTAAAGGGGTAAGGAGGTGATGAAGAGATGGTTGAAAGTCTTTGTGTGCTCGTGAAATTTGAGAAATCTAGAGAAAGATTTAATATTGGTTTTGAAGACGAACCTTGAGATTGACGGAGTACTTTTAACAGAAATTTAAATCTGGCCCTCACCATCTGAACTTACCGTGTTATGAGAGAGAGAGAGAGACGGGCAGGCACCACAAACGCCCTATTTTACAAGCGTCAGTTGATGAAAGGTTGCTCTCAGGTTATAAAGAATTGCTTTTGTCATACATGTAAATCATTGCCAGGAATCACCTCAATGCATTACGGCGTACCATATTTCTACTCTTCGTTATTGACTATGTAGATTATGTACGTGGTTTATTTCGATTTGATAAACATGCCAGAGAGAAAACTCTGGACGCTCAGAAAATGTTCATTCTTTTTTAACACTTTAAAAGATTAATGCCTCGCTGTTTTATGTCAGATGTCAATAAATGGCATTATGGCGGTATTTTGCTAGGGAGATATGAGGCGAAGTAATGGTGATAAAGAAACGATAGTGTAAAAACGAGCAAACAAACGAGCAGAGAGAAATATTGACTACTAAGTGCTTTAAAACCTCAATCGCCAGTGTTGTCCTTAACCACCATGTCTGTGTTATGGTGTGTGTTGCCTTCCTGGGTCACACACAACCCTTCCCCCAATCCCCCCCCACATACACAAACCTTCCCCAATCTAACCCTCCCTCACACAAACCACCCCAACCTTCCCATTCTTTCACACAAACAAACCTTTCCTAATCTTCCCCCCACACACAGACAAACCTCCCCCAACCTTCTCCCCCTCCCAACAACACAAGCTTCTTAACGTGTACTGCTAGGTGGTGTAGGTACGACTGACTGACTAGCTCACTCACTCACCTATAGCGTGGAGGCGTCTGTTTCGTGTGGTGGGTCTTTAACAGTACAAGAAGATCGTGTGGCTGGCAGGAGAGGATGCGGGAGCTGTAATCCGCCAGGTTTGTCAGCTGATGACTCTGACCTCCACACGTACAGTCTGTTTGTTGACCCGTGGCCTTACGTCTGCCGGGCTTAATGTCTACGGTTTGGGAGGGAGGCTTTTCACGTGTATGTGTGTAGGGGGGGCTCTGTTTCTCTCTGACTTAAATCAACATCTTAACATCTCTTGTAACCTAATCCTACGCTTGTGGGTATTTATTTTCCTCCTGAGAGAGAGAGAGAGAGAGAGAGGATTATACATATTGAATAGCCAATCTCTTTTTCCAGTCACTTAAAAGGTATGTTACGTCTTACCTAATATATTACTTGACCTCCCCTACCACTTGCTTAATTCACCATGTACCCGCTAGCCAACAGGTGAGAGAAGAGTATTGGAGGTGACCACTTCCACTATTACTACTGTTACTGGTACCACCCCCACCACTACTACCACAGCTAACTATCAGTACCACTACGATCTAACATTTACCAATACTACTACAACTACAACTACCCACCACTACCAATACTACCACTACTCACCACTACCATCATTCCCACTAACATCACTACCACTACCTTAACAGCCACCAACACCACCACTATCACCAACACCACCACTATCACCACTATCATCCCCACCATCATCCCCACCACAACTACTACCACCAACACCACTACCACCACCAACACCACCACTATCATCCCCACCACAACTACTACCAACAACACCACCAACACCTCCATCACCACCACCTCCACCACCACTATCATCCCACCATCATCCCCACTACAACTACTACCAACACCACTACCACCACCAACACCACCACTATCATCCCCACCACAACTACTACCAACAACACCACCAACACCTCCATCACCACCACCTCCACCACCACCCTCGGGAGGTCTAATCACTGCCTCCAACAGCTGGAAAATTCACCCGTATCAGCAGGCAGAGGTGCTTGAGGGAGTGGGGGGGGTGGGGGGTGGTGGGGGTGAGGGGAATATGAGGGGAGGAAAAGAGTGTAACTGGGGGAGGGGAGGAAGAGTGGGAGTGTGGACGAGAGAGAGTGAGGAATGGGAGGGAGAGATGGGTGGATAGATTGGGTAGAGCGAGAGTGAGGCTGCATGAGGCGAAGGGTAGAGGATTGGTAGATGAGGGAGAGAGGGCAGGTGAGTGAGAGGTAAGAAGAGGGAGGGTGAGAAAGGGCAGTTAAGACGGGTGGAGAGAGAGGAAAAATAAAATAGAGAAAGGAGAACGAGGGAAGAAGAGAGAGAAACGGATGAAAACGAAGGCGGATGCGTGAGAGGGAAAAGAAATTGAAGATGGGTGAGAGAGGAGGGAGGGTAATAAATGAGAAAGGGGGAAGAGAGAGAGGAAACAAATTGGAGGTGGAAGAAAGAGAGGAGGAAACAAAGAGAGGTAGATGGGAAAGAAGAGAGAGAAGAAGGAGGAAGAAATGGCATGGAGAGAGAAGAAATAATAGAGCATATGACAAAAAGAAATAAGAAAGGAGAGAGAGAAGATGAGATATGATAAAGAGGGGAGAGAGGCAAGAAACGGAGGATTGGAGAAACAGAGAGATAAATGGGAAGGAGGAGAGAGAAGAAGAGTTAACCTGGTGGAGGGAGGGAGGGAGGGAGGAGTGGTAAAATGAACCCCTAAACACATTATGGGGACGAGTTAGCACAGCAGCTCTCCTACAGGGATTCCGATTAGCAAATTGCTGTCATTAGCTATAACATTATTACCTTTGATGAGCTTACATGAGTGTAGCCATGACGTCTCTCCCTAATGCTCTACCCGTCTGTCTCCGTCTACACACATCTACTTCTGTCAAGTTGCCAAAACATATTTAAAGAATGGTCAGAGTTCTCATTCTCTGTCTGGCTTCGTCAAACTGTCAAGTAATTATGACTTATCTCATTGTCAGATTATCAAAACCTCTCTCTTTCGAGCAGTCTCCACCCATCTTTCTCCGTCAACCCGGCAAAACTACTCTAATTGTCCATCAAGCTATCATAACTTGTATCCACCAGTCAGCATCCGTTTCTAAATGTATAGTCGTCAAACTTTGTCTTTGGTATACAGTCATTGCTAATCTCTCTCTCTCTCTCTCTCTCTCTCTCTCTCTCTCTCTCTCTCTCTCTCTCTCTCTCTCTCTCTGTCCGTCTAATTGTCAGAATCTAACTTATGAACAACTCTCTGTACCTTTCTATATTCCTTCTTGTGTCCCTCTTTTACTTTCACTCTTGTTTTACTTATCTCTCAGTCTATTTCTCTTCTTTAGACTCCCCACCTTTCCTCCCACTCGCTCTCAGACAGACAAGAGGGCCCTAACCAGAGAGTGTTGCGTGCGTTACTCTCACACGACACATTTCAGTATTACATTTAACTGTGTTTACGACCGTCATCATGGGTACGTCTCTATACTAAACATGACATCCGCGTTACGGCATTACCGCTACAACGACCACGTTCTGTTGACAAACTTTCAGGTCACAGGTTCTCCAAGGACTCGCATAACGTTTGAGGTTCTTCCGAGACACTAAGAATGTGATGGGGGACAAATTCTTACATGTTACTTGTGTTCAATAGCCGAGTCTTCAGTTTCTAGGTTCTTTCAGGACTCTTTTAACAGATCAGTACCTGGAGTCTTACTATTCGGTGAAGAAGAGACTCTAAGACTCACAATGTAATAAAGAAGAGACTCTTTACGTTCCATCCAGGACGTAAAATAGACGCGTATTTATATTATTCTCCATAGTTGTGCGAAGTCTCCCATACGCGAGGACAATGTTGCTAGTGTAATACAAACATTTACGCTCCACGGAAGTCCGTAAGGCAGTGTGTGTGTGTGTGTGTGTGTGTGTGTCACTTTTTAAGAATAATCGACTAAACCAATTGTTATTATTGTCATCATATATACAATGTAACTTAAATTGGCTCATTATCAAAATATGACTTGTATACCGTAGTTGAGATTTATTCAAGGACCAACCTGCACATGTGGTATATCCCAGGAGAAAAAGCCCAACTTTGGTGTTCGATGATATAAAAACATTCGAAAAAAATACAAACAAAATTCTTACGACATTTGTTCTCATAAAAAATTAAATAAAACTAAAATCTTAGACACTTATACACAATAATAACTCCATCCAATTTTCTATGTGAGAACAAACGCTTAGATCAGCCTAAGCATAAAATATATATACATTAATTAAAACTTGAAATTTATACATTGGTGCATCAAAGAAACTAAACACGCACAGCGGAATAAACGAAAGGTAAATAAGAAAAAAGTCCAATAATGTACCGTAGAAACAAAACCGATACAAGAGTACATCTGACAATGTGGAATCAAATCATGTACAGTGGTACGTCCTACAAGAGAGAGAGAAAAAAATGGCAATACTGTACCCTAAAACAAAACATGTACAGTAGTGAACACCCTGCAGCCTAACATGTCCAGCAGTGGAACAGGGGCCGATGACAGAACAAGGCCACAATGTTTCCCAAAGTCAGAGGCACATTACACTTCATCCGACATTCTGGACATGCACTGCCACCTCTGCTCCGTGTTAGTGACGCGCGCCACCACAGGTGTTGAGGGTGTAATGGTGTCGCATAATTTATACTGGCGCAGGATCATTTGGCGTGGTTAATGGAATGAAAATGAGATCTCGTGATGTAGAGTGGCGCTCAGATGACTTTATAATCCTGTAATTGTGGTGTCAAAGCCACATTCGTCGGTGATAAACAGACTTGTACCTGTTGTTCAGGGATCACATTAGTTAATTTTACAGTAAGGTGTTGTGCCCTTGGTTACTGTGGAGAGTGGAGAGGAGCAATGATATAGAACCCTCTCAGTATTAGGGTGTAAACACAAACATTAAAGAGCGCTAATAACACAGTGGACAGGTGGTAACCAAAAGCAATCCTTAATTCAAGAAAAATACAACTCATATCGTATAATAATAATAGCTCTCTAGTTTCTGGAATCCAAAGTTATTTTAAAATACAACTTTAAGATCTCAAGATATTTGTCTCTTAATAGAATCTCTCTTACCAGCCTTTCCTGTCTATTATTGCGGAGACGAAACAAGTAATTAATTATATTTTTATTATTATCTATTAAAGTAATCGTACCATTTAATAAGGCAATATAATTATTAATTTCTCGTGATTAAGTCATGTCCTCTTATCCACAATGTCAGATTTAGCTCAGTATAATTTGATCATCATGGGTTATATTTTTCCTAATTTTTATCGTATTTTCACAATTTATTTCTGCAATAACTCTCATCGGACGTGTTGCAATAGTTTAAGGCCCTCATTTTCGTCTCTATTTACACTTTTTCTCTATCGTAGTTTTACAGTAGCAAGATAGCTGAACATATTTGAAAAGCTGTGCAGCGATTTTCACTCCCCGGTTCCATGTTTCCAGCTCTAGAATTTGCATGTTAAGTGTCGCCTGTTGGAAAAGATGCGGGTGTTTTAAGACATTGTATTAACATAACCAAATTCACTCATCTCCATTTCCCCCACACAAGGTTTGCGACTTTTCGACGGCTGCTTGACTTTTCTTGATTATTATTTCATTCTGTTAGATTATGTATACCTCAATTATTACGCCATAGGAATTACGTTTATTTATTTTTCATTGTAGGAAAAATAATCTTGCTATGCCTTCTCTCTGGTTATCCTGCATCTCATAATCAAATATTGTTTATGTCAGTTCTGTAACTACATCAGGACATACGGGGTACTGACCTTTACTACGTATATTATCTGGTTTCTCTCTTATCGTGGTAATCTCTCATCATCAGGACATACTGGGTGCTGACATTTACTACAATAACATTCTTGCTGCAGCAGATAAAGAATTACAGCAGTTTTATCACATCATGTAACACAAAAGGCCTCTGACTACTGACATGAACTTACCCCAGTTTAAAGTGTAGGAAATTAATAAATTCTACAGAAAATATAAAATAAAAGGTTTCAGTACAGTACATATAAATGCTTTACTTAATGGCTCTTCCAGAAAATTTAAACTTATCCTACAGTACTTGTGTTCTGTAGAAGACTATGTAGAGAAAGAGGAAATCGCATATAAAGACATTGATAATTCTTCTCCCTTTACAATTATATACTTCAGTCTATCCAACGATATAAAATAATTAAATTTCTACATCGTTTCTTCGGTAATAAAGTCGAAATGCGATAATTTAATGTTCTATCTATTCCTTGATGATGTGTTTATAAGAACATCACCATACGACCGTCGTCTAGACTGACAGTGGTGTAATAAAGGCTCTATTTGAAATATTTTATTCCATTGTGGCTTGGCGTTCTTATCACTCCTCAACGTCACCATTGTGGATACTTGTCATTATGATAGATAATGAATCACTAGACTATTGTTATAGGACTGACTCACTGCACTATTGTTATAAGACTGACTATACTATTATTGTAAAACTCTTGAGTCAGGGTATATTTTTTATTATATACCGTATATTGTAATGTATTTTATAGGACCTTTACAAGAAATTTACAGAAGTTATTTTACACGGTTTCTTCTGTCGGACATAATTTACGACGCGTTCTGTTTTACAAGTTAATTTCCGGATATATTTCTCACGACGTATACAGCAAGAAAGAGTTGGTAATATATTTCACATGGGGTAGAAGAAATGTTATATGCCGGATATATTTCACATGGGCGTTTTTCTTGGACATAATATACAGCACATATTTAATAGGGAATAAGTCAAAGGATTTATTTGACATAGGACACTTTACTGGGTATAATATACAAATATATAATTGAAGATATATTTTTATTGGGTATAATTCAAAGGTCATCTTGATGTGTTTTACCAGGAGTATAATTTTAGTCATAGTTTAAGGAATAAAATTTATTTGATTTTCCACAAGATATATTTACATTATATTTTGCTGGGTTTATTTAAAACAAAAATGTATATAACTCCATAATTAATGGTGATGAACACAACAGGTGACGAACATAACAGACTTTGGGTACAGCAATTGATGAAAACAACAGGTAATTGACACAACAGCAGATGAACACAACAGGTGATGAACACAACAGGTGACGAACACAACAGGTGACGAACATAACAGACCTTGGGTACAGCAATTGATGAAAACAACAGGTAATTGACACAACAGCAGATGAACACAAGAGGATCTCCCCGGGTCAGTCACTGCCATCCTCCCCTCCCCTCTCCTCCCTAGAGCTTGGTGGCAGTGGCCTGGGGGTTTACGTTGAGTTGGGTTAGGTGAGGGGGATGACGGTAGGGGAGTGAGAGAGGGCTAGGCGGAGGGAGGAAGAGTGTTGAAAGGACGGAGGAAGGGGGGATGGGAAGGAGAGTGAGATGGTGGGAAGGAGGGAGGAAGAGGGAAGAGAGGAAGGAAGAGGGGTGTGAGGGAGGGAGGAAGGAAGAGGGGTGTGAGGGAGGGGGGGGAGAAGCAGGTAGGACATGGGAGGGAGGGAGGAGAGGAGCTTGCAGTATAACCTTACTTGCATATGCAACATGATTGTGGGGGGATGGAAATAAACAATATTTGAGCAGGCAATCCCCGACATTTCTCGTTTATTCTATCTACTGGATTAACGAAATTCTATTGTTCATGTTTCAACTTCAATTAAAAATTGCAAATACATTCAGAGTTATAATGTTAAAACAATAATGGTAACAGGATTTTGTAGTCCCCCCTCCTCCCCCTCTCCCCTCTCCCCTATATAATTTATCCTATTTAATGGTTTACTTCAGGGTAGCACTAGGACCATAACTTCTGTGTTGTTTCATAACTCCGTGTTGTGTTATAGCTCCGTGTTGTGTTATAGCTTCTGTGTTGAGTTATAACTCCGTGTTGTGTTATAGCTCCGTGTTGTGTTATAGCTTCTGTGTTGTGTTATAACTCCGTATTGTGTTATAACTCCGTGTTGTGTTACAGCTTCTGTGTTGAGTTATAACTCCGTGTTGTGTTATAGCTTCTTTGTTGTGTTATAGCTTCTTTGTTGTGTTATAGCTCCGTGTTGTGTTATAACTCCGCATTGTGTTATAGCTCCGTGTTGTGTTACAGCTCCGTGTTGTGTTATAGCTCCGTGTTGTGTTATAACTCCGCATTGTGTTATAGCTCCGTGTTGTGTTATAGCTCCGTGTTTTGTTATAGCTTCTGTGTTGTGTTATAGGTTCCGTGTTGTCAGTTATAGCTTTCACATTATTACCATTATTAGTATTGCCGGTGTCATCATTATTCCAGAAAGTTATTAGGTTGAAAGATTGCCAAACAAAAAATTAAACCCTATTACAAGGTTGTCTAGTAATAAGGTCATCACATAATAAGGTCATCATATAATAATTTCATCACGTAATGAAATAACTTAATATGATCATCACGTAATGACTTCATCAGGTAATAGGATCATCACAAAATAAGGTCATTACAAAATATGGTCACCACGTAATGAGATAATTAATATGATAACTATGTAATAAAATAATCAGATACAGTATTAGGATAATCAGATAATAAAATAATCAGATAATAAGATAATCAGGAAATACGGTCATTTATGATTTATGTATCTAAGTAACTAGTATGGAAACTGACCATGATTTATAATAATCGATAATTAATTAATGCCACAGTTCGGTTGATTAGTAAACTCATAACACAGCCTCAGGTCCCTGATTAAAACAGCCAATTTACACCAATTTTATATATATACTCGTGTGTGTGTGTGTGTGTGTGTGTGTGTGTGTGTGTGTGTGTGCGTGTGTGTGTGTGTGTGTGTGTTTAAGGCTCTCTACTCTCTACATATAATAACTTAATACAAAATTATTCATATTTTGAATTAAAAAAACTACAAGAACTATTGTGATTATTTTTGTATCTCAATTACCAACAATATATAATAGAATGGTGAATAAACTGTCCTCATTTTCTAACTGTATTTAGTATGGAAAAGCCTGTTGGAGTATGATGCATGAAGTTTATGAAACCTCAGTTTAATGATTCACGTCAAGAATTATCATTGAGTGTTAGCTTGAAATATATTAGTTACATTTGCTCAATACATTTTTCCATTTCTCGTTTTTCAACATTTGTAATATATGAAAGTTTTGTTCTTGATTATAGTGATATTTATAATCAGTAAAGCACAACAACACGGAGCTGAAGGTTTAATTAATATAGTGCCCAGAGCAGCTGCTTACTGTCAGTGTTTTAACGCCTGTTGAGAGCGACACACCTCTACATATACAGTAAAACCAGACTATTATTGTAGTGGATATTTTACCACAAATTGAACTTCCAAAATCCCCAATGAACACAACAATTTGGAATACAAAATAACGAATAGAGAAATATACCCTGAAGTAGAGTCAATCCGTCATGAAATAGTCTTAGTAAATGAGTGGATGTGATATGTTTCTAACTGTGGTCTGTACGCTTGCGGGAAACTCAGAAGGACGCAGAGTAAATAGCCTCATCATCATTAACTTTGTAGTGTAGCGAATGAATACATGTATAATATTTTGATTTATGTCCTTGAAAATAATCGATAATAAACGAAAAAAAAAAGTTAAAAATATCCATACTCCCGGTCAACTTCCCTACGGAATTATTTTCATAAGAATTTACCGGGGAAAGATTCTAGCTGTGATTCAAGTAGCCGTAATCACAACAATGGGACAGTTCTATTGAGTATAAGAAAAATAAAGATTCGATGTATCAGGACAGTACATGAGATTAGTCGGAGGTTTACTGTTTACAAATCTTACATAGACTATTGTATCCAGTTATCGTACACACATAGTTAAGTTGCTGTACTTGGAGTATTAAGCTCTCCTTTACCCACTGAGTTAAGTAATCGCCCGCCAATTATCGTCTAATAGATCAAAATTTACGTATTCAGGGCATCAGTTAAATCACCATATTTAAGGAATAAGTGGTGGGAACATACGCTAAAAGACACCGAACTGAAGGTTATATCTTCTTATATTATATGACTCAGGCAATTATATTATATTGCAGTAAAGATTGTAGCTACAAATTGCTTTTTACTTTTCGTAGGATGACTGTCGAAACACACAAGGTTGTTTCTGCAAAAAAAAAAGAAGAAATATTCTTATGTTTACGCATATTTTGTGTTACATTAACTGGTCTAAGACGTTGAAATCGTCTTTTGCTATAAAGAAACTCAGATATCATATGCACTAAGGTAATTACAGCACTAAGTGGTTGATTATCGTACATAGATCACTATATTGTTATATACACAAGGGGGTAAGTCGTCCAGGAGAGTTAAACATCTTATTATTTCGTATTATTACCGCCACACTTGGTTAATCTTGGGATTCGCTAACTCCAGTACACCACCTTGCTCATCATAACTCATCGATGATCTGATTCGTTAAGTTCCCCCACACCCAACCTGATTTGCTAATCGGTTAACTAATCCTCTTTGTGGTTAATGACAACCCTACCTGCATCCCTGGACCACAAGTTTAATTAGCTCTAATTGGTCTTGTTCGTCGTTAAGTTAATTGCTTTAATTTCAGTCGTTAAACAGGAGGTAGGGTGAGTGTGCTTCTTGTGTACACGGGGATCGATAAATGCTGCTCGTTGAACACTTCACCTTTCCTTGGTTCATGTGTGTTAGTTTGGTAATAGAATCATTGATAAATGAAACAATTAACGAAGTTCGTTAAACGTTGTGTTGGCTTGATTCTCTAACAAATTACTATTTCTCGTTAACCGTTCAATACTTAGTCAGGAGATAAACACTTTCTTTTTAACTTTTTTCGATTAAAGGACAGTTGGTATCGTTAACCTTCCATGATCGGTCGAGCAGCCGTCGACGTTAACCCTGCATCAAGCCATCAATCAATAACCATTCACCATACTGCGTTGCGTTAACCATTTACCAATAATTCAATGACATAATTCTTCTCGTTAACCCTGCGTTGTTCACTGCACACTCAAACATCTCTCGTTCATTCCCCACACACACACGAACATTGAACGGCTTTAGTGGTAGTTTTTTAACGTTATACTACATCGTTGAACTTATTCTTCGTTAAGCTTTCTTTATTAATTCGTTAAGTACTACACCAACACTCACCTCTTAAGTGTCAAGTTAAGTGCACATCTCTCACCCTTTAAGTAACGTGTCAAATGGTTTGGTTTTCGCTGTTAAGTGAATTGTTATGATTCTTAAAATGCATATGTCTTGTTTGTCAAAATTCTGATATAACTATTACGTATATTGCTTGTGTGTGTGTGTGTGTGTGTGTGTGTGTGTGTACTATCCCAGTCATCAAAACAAACCATTTGAAATCATTTTCCATGTAGGTAGTCATTTTTCCTTCATAATTTCATTCCTATACTCTCCCCTTCATCATCCTCTCTGTTTACACTTTCTCCTCTCCCCTCTTCATTCGCTCGTCTCCCCTCATCACCCTCTTTCCCTCCTCCTCCATTCCTTCCTATTTCCTCTTCCCCTCCCCCCAGTCTTCCCCTCTTCCTCCTCCACCTTCCCCTTCACACTCCCTGACCTCTATACCTCCGTTATCTCACCCTCCCCTCTCTCTCTCTTTCTTTCACCCTCTCCTTCTTCTCCTTGACCCCTCTCTCCCCTCATTCTCTCCCCACTTCCTCATTTTTATCGCTGCTCCCTTCTCACCTGCCCTTACTCCTCCACCTCCCTCCTTCCCTCATTTACTCGCTTCCATCCACTTTATTCTCATTCTCTCGGTCTTTACTTTACTCTTCCTTATTGTGTCCTACTTTATTCTTTTCTTACTATTTCACTTGAATTATTTTCTTGTTATTTTACATTATTCTCTCCATCCTCTCTCTCCTCCTCTCCCCTTCCTTCCTCCCCTCTCCCCTCCTCTCCTCTCCTCCCCCTTCACTCTCCTCCTTCCTCTCCCCTCCTTCACTCTCCCTCCTTCATTCTCCCCTCCCCTTTACTCTCCTCCTTCCTCTCCCCTCCCTTCACTCTCCCCTCCTTCACTCTCCCCCCTCCCTCCTCCCCTCCTTCACTCTCCCCTCCTTCACTCTCCCTCCCCTTCCTCTCCCCTCCTTCCTCTCCCCTCCTTCTCTCCCCTCCCTCTCCCTCCTTTCTCTCCCTCCTTCACTCTCCCCTCCTTCCTCTCTCTTCCCTCCCCTCTTCACTCTCCCCTCCTTCACTCTCCCTCCTTCCTCTCCCCTTCCTTCCTCTCCCCTCCTTCACTCTCCCTCCTTTACTCTCCCCCTTTCCTCTCCCCTCCCTTCCTCCTTCACTCTCCCCTCCTTCACTCTCCCTCCTTCACTCTCCTTTCCTCCTCCCCTTTCTTTCCTGATCACAGCTGTTCTATTCCCACCTCATTAGCTCAGCTGCACTTAATGTATAATACGAAGAAAATTGATTTCTCTCTCTCTCTCTCTCTCTCTCTCTGTTTCACCCTCTCCTCCTCTCCTCCAATCACCTCTCCTTTAATACCTTCCCTTCACTTATCTTCCTAGCCTTTGTTTTTTTATCATGTATGCTTATTCCCTCTAATTTACAAGTTATTACTTTAATTCCATCCCTTCTTGTTCCTCCCTTCGTTGGCGTAATTCTCCGTTTCTCCCTTGCCGACACTTCTATAAACTTAATAACCTCCATCCCCACTCTCATCAAATGTTTAACCCCTTTTTTTTATTCATAATCACTGGTTTCCTTCTACTACTTATCTTATTATATTCTTAATTACTCCCTGAATTATCCAAATTTTTCCCCGTCTCTCCCCCCTCCCCCACCTGCCTTGTTAGGTTACGTCAGTGTGGTATTGATTGTATTGTGTGTTTATTAATTGTTGGTTCGTTTATTGTTAGTGTTGTTGTTATTTTCATTGTTTTGTTGTTTTGTTTTACTATTATTATTATCGTTATTGCTGTTGTTGTTTTCAGTGTTTTGCTGTTGTTTTGTTTTGCTGTTATTGTTACCATTATTGTTGTTGGTGTTATTGTTATTATTATTTTTATTATTGTTGTTGTTATTATTGTTGTTGTTGATTGATTATTTAATATTATTAGTATTAGTGGAAGAAGAAGTAGTAGTAGTAGTAGTAGTAGTAGTAGTAGTAGTAGTAGTAGTAGTAGTAGTAGTAGTAGTAGTAGTAGTAGTAGTAGTAGTAGTAGTAAAAAATTGTAATCCTCTTCATTTTTTTTCAATCCTAGTGGCCATTTTCTGCTACAGTATGTGTCATTACCTCCCTTATTAATCATTTTTCGCCGTTGTCTTATATCATTCACACATTCCGTTGCTTCTCGTATGCCTATCCATTATCCATCTAGTGCGTCCTTTATCCTTATCCGTCCATCTCCTTCTTGGTCTTCCTCCTCTCCCTCCTACCGTTCCTCTCTCAATTACATCCATTTTTATCACCAGTCTTTCACTTTCTGTTCTCTCAGAGGTACACCCAAATCAACTCTTTATCCCACACTGTTTTAGTTTCCATATCTATTTATTATCTGTGTTTATTATTCTCTATCCTCTTTAACTTATCTATTACTTCAAGTTTGTTTTATTTATCCCTTCGAATTTATATACTTCTATGCAGAGTTTCGTTTTCACACTCAACTAATATTGGTATGTTGAAGATTCCTACATATCGTCGCCTCCTGTGATATGGTGTTTTCGCTGTGTATTATTTCTCAATGTGTCTCTAATTTCCTTCCCCTCTGCTATTCTATACATCAGTTTGTGTCTCTCTCTCTCTCTCTCTCTCTCTCTCTCTCTCTCTCTCTCTCTCTCTCTCAAACCGCTATTTCCTTCATCTTACCACCATTCAAACTATCACTTCTTATCCCTTGTGCATAATTTGTGTCTATTTTAATCATTTATTATATATTCACAAACAGTTTATCCTTACGTTACTTCTTCCATATTTATTCACTAATATTTATTGCTTTTGAATACTCCACCTGTGTAGTTGTTTCTTCACTCTTATATTTGGCATTCGCTTAACAGTCTTCTTTCACCTCTTCTTCTACAGAGGAAAGAAATAAAGAAGAAACTCCCATCATTCCTGCTTTCAGTTTCTGTTATTAGATCTGTGAATTTGTTGATCAACTAGGGTGATATTATGCACATTACCACGCAGTTTTACTCTCAATGGGAACCATATGAGCTCTTTATTATACAGTCTACTTATTATTATTATTATTATTATTATTATTATTATTATTATTATTATTATTCGTTTTGTTACATGAAAATTATTTATCTGTTTTGCGTCTTTCATGTATGTTTCTCTAATTATCTTTTTATCTATCTCTCTATTCTCTCGTGTGTCTGTTCTCATTCTTCTTCTATCTTATAGTTGGCTATTCATTGTCATCATCACTGTAGTTTCTCGTTTTATTTATTAGAGTGTCATCTAATTCTTTTTCATATACGCAATTTACCCTCTTCTCTCCCTCTCTTCTTCCCTCTCTCATTTCCTCCCCCCCCCCCTTCCTTGTCCTCCCACTCCCTCCCCAGTCATTCTATTGCCTCTCCATTATCTTACGTCCTCCTCCTCATCATTATCGTTATTTTCTTCTTTCCCCCTATTCTTCCCCTTTCTTCTGTTGTTCTCTTCTTTCTTTGCTTCTTCCCTCTCTTTCTCTCTCGATCTCCTGTCTTCTTCCTCCCTTAACTTTTACTCTCCCTTCCCTTCACTCTCTCACCTCATCGCTCTCCTTCCCTCCTTCCCCTCCTTCTCCCCTCACCTCTCACCCCTCACTATCACTCACCACCCCTTCCCTCTCCCTCCTTCGCACCTTTCATATATCCCTGGTTGCCACTTCCAACATTTATTATATATTTATATACACGTTTCGTCCCTTCGGTTTGAAAATTATATCTCATTCTCTTCTCCTTCCCTTGTTTGTCTTACCTTGCTTATTATCCCTACGTCTCTTATTCCATTATGTTCGGTTCCTATTTATTATCACTCTGTGTTATTCGATATTATATTGCATCTTGTCTCCTAGTAACATAATCTAATCTTTTTTTCTTTTCTGTTTCAATATTCGTTTATTTTGTTACTCATTTTCGTCTCTTAATTATTATCAACACCTTTTTATTACACCTGTTACAATATTCCTTTTCTGTATTTCTTTACGACGTTTTATTTCTTATTTTAATTCCATCTTCGTTCATTCTGTGGTTTATTATTGTTATCCGTCTCCGTGCAGTACGCTTCCGTGTTCACCAACCTCCTGCCCACCCACCCTCC
>NW_024723541.1:826350-833594 GCF_018991925.1 Homarus americanus
ATATATATATATATATATATATATATATATATATATATATATATATATATATATATATATATATATATATATGAAATAAAATAAAGGCTCCTCAAATAGTATCAACCCACAATATACAAGTACGTCGAATTTATGGAGGCAGTTATACATTTCACAAGGCCCTGGTCAATATAAACACCAATATATTTATATTCTTATAATATAAGCTCAAGAACATTATGCAAGGAAGCAATAAATTTTGTTTCCTTCGACTGTAATATAATTTACTACTAGAATTTTAAGTTAAAATGCGACGCAGGGAGAGTTTTAGCTGTTATCAGTGGTGAAGAGGGCCACGTACCACCACCTCTTGGTCACCACGTACAGGGATGGGAGACATTCTCCTAGAGTATTGTGATATAAATGACCAAGATGTTTCCTCAAATGGTCAGATGTATGGGGGGATTAAAATCATTCTGAGGTGAAAGATAAACGTTCCTTCCTCTTGTAGATTAAGATTATAGACATATAGGAAATGTTTACTGCAGCGTTGATAGAAGAAATAGAACAAGGAGAAAATTGTCACAGGTATATGACGCACAAAACCTCCTTGGTGCTAAGAACTAAGAGGTAAGTATCAACGCTCGCTGGACGCCATAGTATCGCATCTTATCTTAAGCCTGGCTGTGGCTTGTGGTAGAATTTCTAAAAAAAAACAAAACACGACTGGAAGTTTGGTTCGAGGCTTTACACAATCCTCTAGCATTGTTCATGTGATTGATCACCTCATGCAAATTTTTATGGCCGAGGTGCATATGATTATTCTGCGCATTTTCCAAAAAGGTCGATATCACATGTATAAAGCTATACGCATTTATGATATATAAAAGTATGACAAACCCCCCAGTATATATATGTGCTCACGACTTGATTCACTCTCCCTTGCAAAATCGGGTCAGAAAAAAGTTTTCGGACTATTAAATCCAACCAGCGTGCGATCCCCGGTTTTTCTATCAGCACTTACCATTTAAAATTAACATGATACCCCATTTAGCGTAGTTTGTTATGGTAATGGGCGCAATTTGCTTTCCCCATCCTGCCACAAACCTATCGAAAGCCCAATTTGTTTCAAAAATTGTAGACACCATTCTTGACTAAATAAATATATTTCAATCTATACTTGAATTTTAATTAGCCACTGAGTTGGTGTCATAAAATTATGATTCGAATTTATTGAAAATACTGAATATGTTTAAATATTTGGCGTGACAAGTGAACATAGTATTTGTTGTTAAACTTTTATCCCTGTTTTGTGTGAAGCGTTCATAAGTGATGACAATATTCTTGTAACAGTAATGTGGTGATAGGCGGCGACCATGTTGGAGCTGCTGTGACCTCCCATGTTGACCCCTCACGCCCAGTTTACTCGATGACCCCTCATGCTAACGCCCGAAGTTGACCCTACATGCTGACCCCAGAGGCTGACCCCTCATGCTATCACCAGAAGCTGACACCTCATGCTGTCGCTAGAGGCTGATCTCCCAGGCAACATCCAAGCGTGACTTTAGAGGACTTACCAAGCTATTTTTAAATGCGATCATTTAATGAATGTATATACGTGTGTTAAAATATAATAATACAGTCCTATGGTACGTAATAAGGGGTGAAGTCTCTTTCAGAAGAAAAACTGTACGTCAGGAGTGAGTGAGTAAGGGCGGGCCGCCACCCACCTGACGGAGGAGTGAGACACCCAGGTTCTCCCGAGGGATGATCGATACCAGTAGTCAGATTAACAAAGGAACGTGTATTGATTTTTCCATCTACCTGGCGAACCAAACATATATGTCATCCCCTAATATAAAATATGATGCAGAGTTGGCTGCTAAAATGGCGTCGACACCAGAGACTCTACCATCATCAGGTTCGACTTCCCATCCCAGTTTTGTAACAAAATTAACGTTAGAAATGAATGTTTTACGTCTTGCGTTGTAGATTTGATATGTATCGCTTCTTGATGGTTTATTTCTAGTGAAAATTTTGGGAAGGCATATTTGTGACAGGTCCCTACTTAAACTAACGTAGCAATTGGTATGGGGGTCAAATTGCTATTGGGCCCCAGTCCCTGATGGCTTCTTGTCCTAAGGGCCCCTAGACCTACAGTGCTGATGGGCCCCAGTACAAAATACATCGGTTGTATTATGTCCTGCAAACAGTTATTGGGCAGAAAAATTAAAGTTTTCAAATACCCGTCAACGCTTTATCTATAGTTAAAAAGTAGAGTCCGTAGTCAATATTTTAACTAAGAGGTAGAGTTAGTAGTCAAACATCAACGCTCATTACCTCGCTGGATATCGTACATATTTGTTGTTCTTCATTACAACGCGGTACATTACTCTGGGACAACAGAGGTAATATTTTTTGTATATAATATATATTCACTAAAGCTACGTTACTGTTGGAGATATTACTTTCACTTAGAGTTTAAGATAATTGCTTTGAGAAAAATATTTGGTTCTAATTTTAAATAAAGAAAGTACTTTATTGGGAGGTGAGAAAATTTACACCAGAAAAATAAAAGAATAATAAAGGACAAACAGTATTCTGAAATATTCGATGAGCGCGTTGTGAATAGTACTAGATTGAAAAGGTAATGGAGAATGGGAGAGAAGGGGACGAGTATTGGGTTAATCTGATCAGAAATTGATGTAAGGAGTGTGTAGTTGTTAGTGTAAATGGAGGGTGAAGACACCAAGTAAAAGATTTTCAAGTGATTAATTGTAGAGCTTTACTGGTATGGATGAAGATAGAATGTGTTTTGATAAGTAAGTGGAAACAGTCGGTGGTCCACTAACATTGAATGCATTTGTGCCGGAGGTCTTGCGTCACAATCATATACTTTTATCTTATAAGAGGCGGCAGTGGTAGACAGGTCGACGTAAATAAAAAATAAAAACAAACCCGAATGAAATATAAAAGACAGGAAATAAAGTAACGAGTGAAAGATATCAAGCGTTTACAATGTGAACTAAAGGCTTATAAGGTGGGAATGTTTTAGTGACATTTACGACATGCTGAAAGAGAGACGTGATAAACAGTTCGATAAAATGGATATGAGAACATAATCTATGTCGTGAAATAAACTGGGTGAGGGGTGAACCTGACAACAATAATTGTTTTTAAACTTGTAAGGAACAGCTATTGAAATGGGATAGTTCTCGATGCCCTTTAAATTATATAATAGTTGTTGTTAACGCGTTTACTGTGTGTAATTTTTAGCTATGACTCCTTCTCATTCTTTCTGACGGAGAGGTTGCCATTCATTCACTGTCTCACTTACTCACTGGCGGAAAATATTGTCATTGATTCACTCACTCGTTGACTAACTGAGAAAATTATAGTACGCTGGCACAGAGTTGTGTTAGTAACTCCAGTATGGTTGACAGAAGTCATTCGCAATTATGTAATATTCCGCATATGAAAACAATCACACCATAGTTTAAAACAGTGAGAGAAGCAATTTCCATTGACAAATAATATTACAAAATGAAAAAAGGTGTGTGACTGAGTCATACACTAAGATCAATAGCGGTAAACTTATGGAGTCTACAAACGTCAATGGAAACACTACAATATAATATATAACAGTGTAAAAATATTGTTGTAAGATTCCCCAGTACACTACTGTACAGCACGGTATTTACACTGTGTTTTTACATATCAATCTATTGCATTCGTTACTCCAATATACGGCAAAAATACTTTAACGTGTTGCGGGAAGGTACAAGGTTAAACTGGTCCCCGTTGTCGAATACAGAGACAACAGGTATATACTGGAAAACACGCCGACTTCTAATTGGCTCATTTGCTAACCAATGAGAGATGAATCGCAGGAAAATAAACATGGTACATGGAAGAGAAAAACTATAATGTGTGGTAGAAACTAAATATTTTTGTTTCTCTCACAAATTATAGTTTTTCCTTCTAGTTTGTCATATTTATTTTGACGGCGACTCGTGTCTCTCATTGGTTAGTGAATGAGCCAATCAGACGCCATCGTTACGCCAGAGGATGCCTACTGTCAGGGTATATTGCAACATAATTATTTATAAGGATACAGCAGTGAGTAGATACAGTGCTCACCGCCTGTCTTAAAGGTAACTCGTCCATGACCTCCCTGTCCACATGACCTCCCTGTCCACATGACCTCCCTGTCCACATGACCTCCCTGTCCACCCACATGTGAATGGACACTTAGTTTACAATTGGGAAAGCAGAGGCAGCCAGTGCAGTGCTGACCTGGCTGCTTCCTTGTGTACCGAAGACTAATATTAAATACTTTGTATCCCATGTTCCCTAACTGGTCTGACCAACTTTTATACTCTCTGTAATTCTTCTCTCAGCTGTTATGAGTTAAATAGAAGAATTTTGTCTGTAGGTGAAAAGTCACTTTTGTGTTGCAGTACACAATAAAAGTTGATCCTTTAAAAAACAAATTATGCTAACAATGAAAACAACCGTCACTTGTAGTATAGACCAAGAAACATACACAAAACAAAACCCAAACACGAGAGAATATTGACCAAGGGGTAATACGTTTTTGTTCCTGTAGATTACATACATTATTTTTATTCATACTAGACTAAATCTTATAAAGAATTTTGTTTAAATATCGGACCAAGAAACAGCAGTAAAATACAAGAAATTATTGTATAATAATCTGAAAGTAGATGAAACTCTGCGGTCATCTCCACCCAGATTTCACTACCTTCACGTCAAGGAGAATTCGTATTGAATATTTCTCAATTTTAAGTCGACAAAAACAGAAGATCAAAGTCCTGAATGAATTCATTAAATTTACCAAGTAAATAAATACAGGTAAATCATTTAAAAATAAATAAATATATAAATATATAAATTACAACACACAATTCGTCTCGTATAAGCATCAGGAGGATTTTATTTATGATCCCCCCCAAAAAAATACTGGTATATGGACGGAAATTTTGTTTTAAGTTGGTAGAGGATGAGAGGAGCAGAATAGGGGAAGAATAAGATGAAGAGACTTTAATATAATGTATAAGTTGACGAAGATGGCCAGAGGTTGGGTCACACACACACACACACACACACTCTTTCTCTCTCTCTCTACCCAGCAAAATTAACATGTATGTGTATATTACCTGTACTGTTATTGACATTCTTCCATATCACGTATGTGGTGAACATCGTACACCGTGAATGCAAAAATGTGTGCATTTTTTATTTCCCCTTGTCTGTGTTTCCTTATATAAATGTTTGTATAATAATGAATGAATAGATATTTGCATGTATGCATTGTATATATATTCAAAAACATATTCACAAATTTATTTATGCGTGTGTTTGTGTATATGCACATATTGGTAAATAATTTTAAAGATTTACACATGTACGTAAATCAGCTGTTATGAGTTAAATAGAAGAATTTTGTCTGTAGGTGAAAAGTCACTTTTGTGTTGCAGTACACAATAAAAGTTGATCCTTTAAAAAACAAATTATGCTAACAATGAAAACAACCGTCACTTGTAGTATAGACCAAGAAACATACACAAAACAAAACCCAAACACGAGAGAATATTGACCAAGGGGTAATACGTTTTTGTTCCTGTAGATTACATACATTATTTTTATTCATACTAGACTAAATCTTATAAAGAATTTTGTTTAAATATCGGACCAAGAAACAGCAGTAAAATACAAGAAATTATTGTATAATAATCTGAAAGTAGATGAAACTCTGCGGTCATCTCCACCCAGATTTCACTACCTTCACGTCAAGGAGAATTCGTATTGAATATTTCTCAATTTTAAGTCGACAAAAACAGAAGATCAAAGTCCTGAATGAATTCATTAAATTTACCAAGTAAATAAATACAGGTAAATCATTTAAAAATAAATAAATATATAAATATATAAATTACAACACACAATTCGTCTCATATAAGCATCAGGAGGATTTTATTTATGATACCCAAAAAAAAATACTGGTATATGGACGGAAATTTTGTTTTAAGTTGGTAGAGGATGAGAGGAGCAGAATAGGGGAAAGAATAAGATGAAGAGACTTTAATATAATGTATAAGTTGACGAAGATGGCCATAGGTTGGGTCACACACACACACACACACACACTCACACACACACACTCTTTCTCTCTCTCTCTACCAGCAAAATTAACATGTATGTGTATATTACCTGTACTGTTATTGACATTCTTCCATATCACGTATGTGGTGAACATCGTACACCGTGAATGCAAAAATGTGTGCATTTTTTATTTCCCCTTGTCTGTGTTTCCTTATATAAATGTTTGTATAATAATGAATGAATAGATATTTGCATGTATGCATTGTATGTATATTCAAAAACATATTCACAAATTTATTTATGCGTGTGTTTGTGTATATGCGCATATTGGTAAATAATTTTAAAGATTTACACATGTAGGTAAATCTTGACAGACTCACCTATTCACGTGCGTGTGAGTGTGTGTGTTTACAGAGGTAGACAGGTCAAACAGTATATACTGTAGTGTACTGTACATATGTGCATTCTGATTTTATTTATTTTTAGCGAATTCACAAGATAGCTTTAGAGATACCTAGTCGTGAAGGGATCCACGGAATTATGTCATTATACCATAGTTGTCAAAATTTGTAGTTGTTCTTTGTGGCAAAAGAGAAAGAAAACAAATAATTCCATTTTCGGAAACTTATCACTGACTTCCCAAAAGCTCTTCACTGTTGTCCAAAGTTTACAAGTGAGGGAACATTACCGTGATTTATATAGTATTATTTTTGTTTACCATTTTATTATTTTTTCAAAACGAATACGCCTGAAAAATGGTTGCCGAATTTGTTTGTATCTTTAAATTAGGGAATGGCGTCAATTGCTGCCTTAAATGTGCAAGTGAAGGGATTATTATTTGATTCCCTTATGGATTTATTATATAAGAGTAGTTGTTATTGTGGCTGGGCTGTCCTAAACTACCGAGACAAAACTAGAACTACTGAGGTTACGTTTAAGTACAGTCGACACACTCGTATATGTATACAAGAGTGTTTACATCTGTTTACGTTTCCTCTACATACCTGTATGTAGGCATTTGATTGTGTACGGTATATTAAATTATACCTATACCGAATACCCTACAAACAATAACGTACATATGACGTACATTACGTTTACTTAAACCTACATGTCTATAAGCATGCACACATGTGGAC